>NW_027150763.1:0-550 GCF_020186115.1 Histomonas meleagridis
TTCAGATATAAATAATAATCAAAATTACATGAAATAGATAATACATTTTCAGTTGGGATCAATAATTCAAATATTGAAGAAGATCCATTTGCAGACGATTTCAAAGAAGAAAAATTTATAAATCAGATGTAAATAAACATATTTTAAAAACAAAATAATTTTTTTTTATTTACAAATACAAATTTTATTTCGTTTTTTGTGAGAGAAATCCACTCAACAGTCCTACTGAACAATTGGATACAATAGACCGTTAAATTATCATTTATTATAGGGAAACAACTCAAGCACTGCTACCAAAACTGTATCTACTAAGGTACCAGTACCAACTCAGTAATTATCCACAGACCTAAAAGCAACTGGGTTACATCACAAATATAACTTTCACTTGAAAAATTATTTTTTAACTTAAATGAAGAAAATATCAAAGAATTTGTCATAAATGTAGAAAAAGCTTATTACTATAATAATAATGATACATCTTTGTTTAATATTTTTTCTTATTCATTGATATATTCTTCATTTCAATGACCAGTTTAAAGATATAAATATA